>NC_073705.1:52466027-52486027 GCF_023634085.1 Falco cherrug | reverse complement strand
AACAAAAATTTACCAACCTCCCAAAATGGCTCACCGGGAGCCTGCGGCCGCTGGAGCGGCCGAACCGCCGGCACCCCGGTCCCTCCTGCAGCCCTCCGGGAGGCAAAACTCTTCTGAATCCCCAAATCTGGTGGCAGGGAAGTTTATATCTTCGCCCCCGCTGTTTGCTATACACAGCAAGCCTCTATTTACTACCAAATAAAAGAAATACATGTATGTTTCGACCACAAACAGGCCAGCTAGTTCTGTTCAGACAAGCTCAAAACAGTGGCCGAGAAGAACCGTGTTATCACTTGAATTGCAAACAAAGGCAGAGATTTGCCGAGCGGGCTCGCAGCAGTAAACAGAAGTGGCCGCGGAGTTGCTAACAGCTTAGAAGAACGAAACAACTTTCTTTGAATCGCACCAACCTCCCTTCCAAAGTGTTTGGTTTTTTTTTCTCTGCCGAGATTTCCCCTCCGCCCCCCCATCGCTCAAAGCGGTTGCTTTCGCTCCATCCGAGCACAGCAGTTGATGCGGGCTCTCCAGAAACTTTAGGCAGGGCTGGAGGTGCGGGAAGGGGTCTGGGGGGGGCGGGGGTTGCCTTGACTTTGCCTTTGCCTTGCGGCTCAGCGCGGCTGGGAAAGCTGGATCTGCTGCAGAGCCCAGGCTCGGTGGGCATCCGCTGCGGAGTGCCGTCCGCTCCCGAGAAGGGAGAGACTACACGCCTGGCTTCCCGTTTCGCCGGAGCATTGAGGGATAGCATGGCATCTGGGGAGACTTTTGGGGGGCTTGAAAAAAAACCCCTGAGCGCCAAGCTGAGCTGGCTGCGGGTGCGGACAGAAAGGAGCATCCCGCGCCGGGGGCTCCCTGCGGGCTGGGGAGGGCCGGGGCGCGGGGGGTCGGGCTCCCACTCCTCAGCCCACCGCCCAACTTTCTTGAGCGGTTCCACAGCCCGTTGTCTGCTGTCGAGTCCGCGGCGTGCCAGAGCAGCGAGAAGCAGAAAAGCTGGACTCTGGGTTTGATTGTTCTTCTTCTTCTTCTTTTTTTTTTTTTTTTACCTTAATTAAAAAAAAAAAAAAAAAAAAAAAAAGCAGCTGCTACCCGAGCCCCATCAACCCCACCAAAATCAACCTTCCCCTGAGAAATGCCCCTGACGGCGCCGGGACGAGCAGGACGGGCCGGTACCCGCTGCCCGCGCCGGGCCCAGGGTGCCCGCACCCGCGAAAGGGCCGCGCTGGGGGGCGGGCGGCGGGCAGGGGTCGCGCAGACGGGGGGCAGCCGCGCTGCTGCCCAGCTGCACCCTCCTCGTTGGGGAAGGGCCGGGGCCGGCCGGGATCGTTTTCTGGGCACCGACCACAAATAAATGAGTATTTTTTCTTTGCCGTTTGATAACATCGTGCTACCGCGCTGTAAAATGGAAAGACGTATTTGCTATTACAACAATATTTTTAATGAGCTGCAAGCGACTTGTCCCAAAGTTAGTACTGCAAACAGAAAAGGCATCACTCTGTTTGTAGGCGACACAGCGAGCGGCGTATTTTGACTCCGAAAGTCTGTTTATTTTTCATTTACGACCCATTGCCAGGGTTTTTATCCCAAACGAAAAGAAAACGCAGGATTATCTTTTCGCAACGCTGAGTTTTATTTTGATTTTTTGGCCCGAAGTCCTGCCCTGGGCGCTATAAACACGTCGGTTCGGGCCGATCTGCGGGAAGCGGAGAGCGATCCTATCTCGGAGCGGCCCTGCCCGGTGCACTGCCACGAGTGGCGGCTCCGGCGTGGGCAGAGGGCGCAGCCCCGGGAGGGGGACGGGACACCCGCGGGTGCCTTTGGACAAGCCCCCCTGCGGCAGCCCCCCGGAGACGGGGGAGAAGGGGAAGGGTCGGGCGAGGGGAGGGGGGGGTAGAGGAAGGGAAGGCCAGAAGTTCAGGGGAAGCTCCCCGGGGAGGCGGCCCCGCGTAGGAAGGGACCCCCCCGCCCGCCCCCGCGCCCTTTCCGGGGGGTCCTTGCAGGCCTGGGACCCCTCGCTTGGGGTTGCCCGACCGCGATACCCCTGGCTGCGGCGGAACTGGGAGAGCCCCCCCCGCTCCGTCGAGTCGCTCCCCATCGGAGGGGGCCTGCGGCCACCCGCTCCCGGGGGAGCCCCGCGCCCCCCGCCCCGGCCAGCGGCCCCGGCCGAGCGCGGCCGCAGCGCTCCCGCACGGCGCTGGCCTCATCGGCTTTTGTTTTGTTTATTTGTTCGGGGGGTTGTTTGTCTGTTTGTTTGTGTCTTTTTTCTCCGAAGCCACACTTAAAAAAATGATAAGGAACGGGTTTTATTGATTTTTTTTTTCCACCACAACATTAAGTTTATAACAATATAGGCTGTTTTAAAAATATGACCGATCCCTAACAGAAAGCGAGAGGGCAGAGAATACAACCGAAAGGGGATTTTTTTTTTTAAATAAAATAAAGAAACCAACCCAAACCCATGGGAAGACAGCAAACAATTGTCAGACAACAGGTGAGCAGACACTAAGACAGAGAGAGACTAGAGGTGCCCACTCCTCCCTTGATTTCTGCCTATTAAAATCCACATACTCAATGGACTTTAGAAGAAAACTGTACATCATATCAAATAAATTAAAATTACCCTAAAGTTGATTGTCCTTCACTTAAAGCGCCCAGCTCACCGAATCTCCCTTATTTATTCGCATAAGCCGGGCTGATGTTTATTCCCATGCCCTGCTCCTCTCTTCTCACTTTCCTTCGCTTTTAATTCTTTTTTATTTTATTTTATTTTGTACAACATGAACGAACGCAATTATACAATGCTAAAAACCCTTTCCTCACCATTCAAATAAAAGCAGTGCTTTAAGAATCGTCGTACAATATTGCACAGTTCAAAAGTACAATAATAATAATTATTAGAATAATTAGAATTACAAAAGAAAGCAAAAAGGTACAGATTTTTTTCCCCCAAAAGAATACCGAGAAAACTTTACAAGGGAAAAAAAAAAAGACCAACAAAACAAAACCAACCCAACAGCTAGGAAAACAAGAATTATAAACAAGAATTAAAAATATCTAACTAAACGATAATAAATAAGGGTCACTCAGAGCGTGCGGGTGTGATTAACCGTTCGCTTTGAGGCTGTATTTCTTGCTCGTTATAAAGTCCCTTGACGAGAAACCGAAAGGTACAAAACGTGGGAAAGCAAAGAGGCAAACTGGTACCGGGGCGTGCTTAAAGGAAAAGCCGCGGTCGATGAAGTTTGAGTCACGACAGGATCAGGAGCCTGAACAATTTGGAGGCAGGAGAGGTCCGGAGGGAACAGAAATTCAGCTTCCCGTTAGCATTTGGCAAATCTCGAGGAGTAGCCTGGGATCATTCATTTTTTTACTATCATCCTTTTTTTTTCTTTTTTTTTCTTTTCCTTTTTTTTTTTTTTTACAAAAATAAAACTAAAGCCACAGAGACCATCGCGATTTTTGTCCACGTTTACAAAAGGTGTGACAGCTCCAGGGTTCTCTACAAGTTCCCGCTTTCATTTTCCTTATTTTCCTTTCCCTCCCCCCATTTTTTTTCTTTTCCTAATTTTTTGTGACTTTCCTCCTAGCACCACCCGCCGAGGGGTCCCCCCCCCCCTCCCCCCGCACCCCTCTCCCTCGCCCCCCCCGCCCCGCTTCGCAGACGCCGGCCGGGTGAATCGCACGAGTGGCTGGAGTACTTACAGGCGGGCCGGTGACTTGCGCGCCTCTCCGCGCCCCTCCGCGCAGCGGCGGGCGGGCTCAGACGGGCCGCAGGAGCGGCACGGAGGTGACCACGGGGTGGGAGTAGTAGACGGGGTGCGGGAAAGTGAGCAGGGGCTGGGTGCCGGGGGCTCCGCCGCCCCCCGCGCCCCCCTCCGCGCCCGAGTTCTCGTGGTAGAGGATGGGGACGCGGACGATGCGCTGCGCGGCGGCGTGGCTGAGGTTGGCCGCCTCCAGCTCGGCCGCCAGCTGCCGCTTCCACTTGTTGCGGCGGTTCTGGAACCAGATCTTCACCTGGGTCTCTGTCAGGTGCAGCGAGGCGGCCAGCCCGGCCCGCTCCGAGCTGCTCAGGTAGCGCTTCATGTCGAAGGTGGACTCCAGCTGGAAGACCTGGCTGCGGCTGAACACCGTGCGCGTCTTCTTCTTGCGGCAGGGCTTCTTCTCCGGGCTCTCCTCCCGCTTCTTCCAGTCCTCCGCGCCTCCCTCCTTCTTGGCCTCCTCCGAGTCGCTCTCCTCCAGGACGATCTCGTCGGGGCTCTTGGAGTCCAGCTCCTTCTGCTCCCCCTCCGCCTTCAGCAGCGGCTCCGGGGAGTCGCGGTCGGTGCCCGAGGCGGGGGACGAGTCCCTCAGCAGGGATTTCTCCGCGGCTGGAGGGGAAGGACGAGGGAGTGGGGTGGAGGGAGGAGGGGAAAGGGACACAAAGAGACACCTTCACCGCCCGGCCCCCGCGTCCCGCCGGGGGAAAAGCGGGACGAGCCGGCCGGACCCCCGCGCCGCCCCGCCGCCAGCCTCCCCCCACCCCCCACCCCCGGTCCCCGCCGGTACCTTCCGTGCGGGGCAGGTGGGCTCCGGCCGGCGCCAGGGCGTACGGGTACCACCAGGTCTGGGCGCGCTCCAGGCAGTGGGCGCTCAGGGCGAAGCGCGGCGCCGGGATCTCGAAGCGGGGGAAGGCGAGGTCGCCCACCTGCGAGAGGGCGAAGCCGGCGCCGTCCACCGCCGCCTTGCCCGAGGGGGCGAACAGCGCCCGGGGCTGCTTGGGGGCGGCCTTGGGGGGGCCGCCGTTGAGCAGGTTCTTGATGTAGAAGGACTCCTTGGGGGGCGCCGGCGGGGCGCTGGGTGGCTCCTGCCCGGTCTCCGGCATCCTCCGGTGCCCGCCCGGCTCCTGCCCGCCGCTGGCCCCGCAGCCCGCGCCCGGCGCGCAGGTGGCGGCTCCCGGCGGCGCGGGGGAGAGGCGCGGCGGGGCGGCGTGGGAGCGCGGCGGCGGGGCCGGCCGGGGGCCCCTCGCATGGGGGGGCGGCAGGGCGGGGGGCCGAGGGGACCCGCGCGGCCCGCGGCACCGGGGGGCTGCTGCGGGCAGACGGAGAGCCGGGGTCGTCGCTGCCGCCGCCGCCTCCCGCCGCCGCTGCTGCTGCGTCAACCTGGCGCCGGATGCTAATGATGAAATCAAAATGTCATCCAAGTTAAACGCGGGGAGCACGCGGCGATTGGGCACGCACGGTGGCAAATGGGATCGGGCGGGGCGGCGGCCGGGAGGAGAAGGCTCCGCGCAGCCCCTGCCCGCAGCCCCGCGGCCCCGGCCCCCCCGCCACGCGCTGCCGCGGCTGGAGGCTACGAGCGCCCGCCCGTTATTGGCTTTATATAGTCCAATTAGGCAGCAAATGAGGACGGGGCTATTAGCACAAAGGGATCCCGGCGCGGCTGAGGCACCACGGGAGCGGCGGCGGGCGAATGGCACGGACGGCGCCGCTCCTGCCACAAAACCTCCCCTCGCCCCGCCGCGCCGCCCCCCCTGCCCCCCCGCCCCGCGCCGCCGGTAACAAAAGCCGCCGGCGTCGGGGACGCGGCGCGCTGAGCCGCGCCGAGCCGTGCTAGCGGGCCCGGGAGCCGGCGGCACCTCGCCACCGCCGCGGGGCAGAAGCGGCCTTGCGGGAGGCTGCGGGGCGGCGGGAGGGCTGTCTCCCAGCCGCGGGCCTCCCCACGGAGCCCCGCCGCCGCCGGTCCCCCTCCCCCTCGGGCCGCGGACGAGCGGCGGGACACGTCGAGCCCGCGGCGGAGGGGCGGCGGGGCGGGGGCGGCCACCTCCCGGCTGCGGCGGGTCTCCCCGGGGCCCGGCCCGTCGCCCGCCGCCGCTCCGGGGCCGGGCCGCGCCGCCCGGCACAGGGCGCCCCCTGCCGGGCCGCGCCGCCCCCGCGGGAGCGCCCCTCGCCGCGCGTCCCGGGCCGGGCAGGGCACCCCGCGCGGTGAGGCCCGGGGCCCCGGTAAGCGGCGGCGGGGCCGGCCCGACCTCCGGGGGTGTCCGCCCCGCCGGTACCGCTGTGCCGCCTCCGGTGGTCCCTGGCTACCCTCGGGCACCCGGCTGGGCCGGGGGTGGGGGGCGCCTGGAGCGTGAGCAGCGTCCGGAAGGGGAAGGTAAAGGGAAAGGTAAAAGGAAAGGTAAAAGGAAAGGAAAAGGGAAGGGAAAGGGAAAGGTGAAAGGAAAGGGAAAAAGGGAATAGGGAAGGGGAAAGGAATAGGGAAAGGAAAGGGAATAGGGAAGAGAAAGGGGAAGGGGAAGGGAAAGGGAATGGGAAAGGAAGAGGAAAGGAAAAGAGAAAAGAAGGAAAGAAAGGAAGAAAGAAGGAAAAGAGGGAGGGAAGGGGAGAGAGAAGAGCGTATACCAGCCTCTCAGCTCTGCTGTGCTTTTACACATTTGGAATACGTGTGAGCTCGCCCTGCGCACATTGCTTCTGGCGTGTGCGGAGCTACAGGCTCGGAACTGGGTGCAGGTGCAGAGGGGGCAACAGGCTCTACACTGAAACATTCGAATGCCCTGATTTCTCTTGCTATTCCCTTTTAAAAACACCCACCTGGCAATTTGACATACAATGTCTTTGATCTGAATGAAACTTCTCAGTGTTTGCAAGACACTCCCAGGAGTTCTGGTTCCCCCAAAACATCTGGGGTTATAAATCTTGTGAAAATTTATACAGACCTAATCATACAGTATTTTTGGCTGCAACTGGCACGATAGTTCACATACCTTTGGTGTACATAACACTTTTCAGAGCACCATCTCTTATGTGACCGTTTCTAAACTGTTATGTCATCGTGAGGAGCAGTTTAGATAAACAGGGAGGTGCAGAACTGAAAAATCTGCAAAACACATCTTGGGAATGGGGTCTCAGCAGTTTATCGGAGTTTACAGCAATGTTCCGCTTTTGTTAATAACTGTTTCACTTAAAGGCGTCAGGCAAAGTAAAGCTCATCAGGAATTTTTCTAAGAAATGCTATTTCGGTTGAAATACTCCTCAACTCTGGGGTAAAGTGTACAGAAAAGACGAACGACAGAAAACAGCTTGTATGCAGAAAACAGCTGGCAGTTGCTGAAGTAGGGCTCTTGCCTATCATATGAAGACCTGGGCTAAAGGTCTATTTTATTTGCAGCTCTTATATGAAAAGTCAGGGTTGTTATAGAAGATCCCAGCGCATTTCTCCATCTCAGTGAAGATTTTCATTTAGATATGAGTCACCAAAAAATTCTGTACTGAAACTCCCACCCTTTTCCATCCATCTTTCACTGCTTTGGTAACTATGAGGTCCTAATCCCTCTGGAGTCTGTCAGGGTAAACAATCACTCATGGCAGAAAGCCAAGCAGGGGACAAAAAAACAAGCCAGCCTCTGAAGATGTTAAAAGAGACTTCCACTTTGCAACTCTTTACTGAAAAAAAATAAAAAAAACCAACTCACCAAAAATCGTACAAACCACCAAAGCCCAAACAAACAAGCAACGTTCTAAAAGAGCGTTTCTACACCTCCATCATTTGTGGCCCATAGGTTTCTCACATATTTATGTATTTTATTTATGCCCCCCCCCCAGCAATATCTGGACATTAAAGACTGGTATTGACCATCCCCCATGCCCAGTGGTGATGGAGCTGGGTGGATTTTGCTGCAGTCTTTCTTTATTTCTGTTTCTAGACCCGTGCTCGTACCATTCCATTGTAAATAGATAATTATTATTTCATTAGTGTTCCAATTCAGAATTAATTGGCTAATTTACACACGGATCAATTGTATAAATGTGATGTTTGTGATAGGTGCTTGATATGATTTAAAGTAATTGTTTATTTTCAGGTTTTGGCTTGCATTGTATTGCAAAGTGATTTATCTCCTTATTTATCCTGTCTCAGCACTGCCTCTTCTTTTTCATTATTTTTCTAAAGAGCTACACTCTTGCTAAGCTGAAGCGTGAGCCTGTACTGTGTGATTCGGTGGTGCCCCACTTAGATCAGCTCCAGAATGCCCTCCCTGCCCCACAGCCTGCTGATGGTACCAGCTCCTGGCACACCGTGCTGGCAGCCCTGCTCACCGGGCAGGGGTTACCCCCTGCAGCCCACATCACCCTATTTCACACAGATTCTTGTGCCATCTTTAGAGCTGTCCGCCCTGAGCGTCCCCCACTGTAACCACAGGTGACAAACACCTGCCACTTTGAGGTCTCTTTCCTCTTTTCCATCCTGAGGGGCTTGAGGAAAGTGCAGCGCTTAGTTTCTTTGCTCCTTTGTTGGTCCAACTGGGAGCACGTCTGGCAGCCCAGCGGTGGGGGGACTGCAACCAGGACCTGCAGAGCAGAAGCAGCGGGGTTTGCATCTGCTCCTGCTCTGATGGGTTGTTTTGGACAGTGGCAGGACCTGCTCCTGCACAGCCTGCCATGACTTTGCAGAAGGTGGCACTGGCCAGCCAGGAGTCCCCCCCTAGACCAGCGCCCTCCTCTCCTGTAGCTGTTTGCAGCATTTGGCCTTACAGCAATCGCAGGGAAAGAGTAACCCATTAAAACACTACTTGATTTCATGGCTAACTTTAAACAGTTTCTTCCACAGGGAAGTGCTGAAGTACCTCCTTGCGTCAGGATTTAGATGTTCAGAGGAAGGAGGAAAGAAGGGATGAGAACACACTTAACAGCTTGTCCCACACAGAAACACTCCTTTCCCAGGCAATTGAAATGAGCTCTTCCACCACCAGATTTTAGAGCTGCTGTTACGATGTCCAGGCAGCTAAAAACAATTTTGTGAATGTCAAAGATTAACTACTGCAGAGTTTGAGCCACTGTCAATGGCTCTCCCTTTCCTACCGCAAACCATTAAATACTATCAGGCCTTTGTAAAATCTGCGTTATTCAGAAACATTGCATTTCTCTGTCATTATTTCAATTGCTTCTTCTGAAACACATGATTGGAAACAAACAGAGGTTACCCAGAAAAGGGGATGCTACTTTCTCATCAAAAGGAATGCCTCTTGCAGGATGTATTTGACAAGGATGTTTTATTCAAGGCTAGAAAAACTACAAGCGAGTTATGCTTCGTAGCCAATCTCATGTTTCACTTGGCTGAGTGTGCTGGGATGTATGTGATGTGTGTGGGTTCAGAGGTATTTTGGAACAGTTGAAGTTGTTCCCTTTTTTTTGTGCCTTTAAATGGAAGGCTTTGTTAAGTCTCTGTTTTCTGGTGGGTTCCTGGCAAACTGAGAGTCTTTCCTGACAAATATCAGAACCTCATAGCACTGTGAGAAAGCAGGTTGTTTAATTTATGAGACTTTTATTTCTGAGGCTCATCAGAGTCCTGCATCTGACTTACTAAAATACCATTTTTACAGGAAAAAGGAAAAATTTCTAGGCTGTGATGTTTTTGTGAAACAAGTGCTGTTGCGAATTCCATGTATTTGGAATAAATCTATGGGGACAGAATTGATGGGCAAATGATGTGATCTAAGTACAGTCTTCATCTCACACAGCACTACACACGTGCTCTATATAACATGATATGATGCTCTGAAGTCATCACAAACTCATACAACATATCCTTCCCTTTTGTCATTGTGATCTGCCCACTAGCCTAATTTCTAGAAAGTACAATCACCTTTGTGTTGATATGAGTCATGTGTGCACAATTCATCACTTTCATAAGTGAGCTCACAGAACAGAGGTCAGCTAAATATACTGGAGGAAGTCTCTTATGAAAAGTATCACTGGAGGATTTCAAGGCAGAACATGTTCTGTTCTTTAACATCTCATCCAAATGTAAGCTTTACTGTAACCCATCTTACCTGGTTCAAAATATGACAGGACAGAAATGCCCAAAGAATGATGGATAGATGGTTGCTTCGCAGCTTCTAAATCTGATGGCTGGTGCTTATATACCAAGTTGTAAACCCTGAGGTATCACGTAGAATGTAAAAAAAAAAAAAAAAAAAATCAAAATAAGCTGTGTAAACATCAGCACTGGTGAAATCCTAAATAAGCAGATCTCTTTGTGGCCACAAATAGCTTATTTATGAAAATCCACGAGTGTCCTGGAATCACACCTGAAAAGTGCTGGATATTTTCAGCTCCTAATGAAATAAAAAATTCCTGAAAATCTGTATGGTGAATGTTTTACTGGCCTGGCTAGATAAAGCGGTGTTGTAATCCACAGTCAGCCTTCAGACCTCAGATCCAAATTACCCATTTGCAGTGAGCCAACAGAGAGCACAGTAGATCCAATGTTTCTGTGCACAGCAGCTAGACGATGTGCAGGTTTGGGAGTTCTTAAATAATCATTGATTTCAAAAGTGTTACAGCCCATTGACTCAAAAATCAGCTGCTTATAAAAACTCGTGTTCATATCAGAGATCCTTGGCAATTGTACAAGAGTCATGCCGAACATACATACTAAACACTAGCTGTATTTTGAATTTTATTTAAAGATCCTGAGCTCACCCTAATTTCCCTAAGAACTTTTGTTATAAATGGCATGACAGTCCGAACCAGCTTGTTCTGAGTCAGCAGATCCCCAAAATAGCTTGCGGTTTTGCAAAATAAATGAATGATGGGGCCATTTTGTGCTTCCACAAGAGCTTCTTTGTCAAGACCTAAGTGTGCTGTGCACTTATTAATGACTCTGTCTCGCCTGCCAGTCCCCAGGGAAGGCCAGTCCTCAGGCAAGCTCAGTGCTGCAGGAATCCCAAGAAGCCCAAGTGATGTGCACACCACAGGAAGCTCCTTCTACCTCTTTTGGCTGGGGCATCAACCACCTTGTCTTCAGGTATGCAGGCAGCTCAGGTACTCACATCACCCCCACAGTGCACAGATGCTGTTCTGCCAGCTCTGCAAAACAGAACAGAGGAAAAAAGGTTCCTGGACTTCTTTCCACATAAAGTTTCTGTACATCCCAGGGAAAACCTTACTCTAGACAACAAAGCTTCTTATTTCCTCTCTCTCTCTCTATTACTATAAGTGCTCAACCCCACATTAGAATGATAAACCATCAGAGGCCAAGAAATGACTGCACTGGGGTTAGATTTCCTTCCTCCAAAGCCAAATTCCAAATCATCCTTCTTTGAGTCACAGCTTTATATTTATGTAGCACGCATTGATTCTTTTTTATATGGTTGAAAAATTAGGAATGTATTAGAAAGGCAAGCATTATGCAGAAAATATTTTTAATGTATTTTAGTTAACCATTAGCAATATGCATCAGAAATTCATTGTTACTAAACTTAATTAAAGCAATGCTGGTGGAAAGTAGTAGAAGGACTACATGCACTGTTCTGCAAAACTTCCAACACTCAGCTTCATCAACATCATTGCCATCACAGCTACACTGCTGTCTTCTGCATAACAGGAGATTATCTTGGGCATTAAGCCACAGGGACCCGACCAGTTCAATTCTTGCAGTCTGGAATAGTGGCTTGGAACTCATTCCTCATGTACAGATATGAGAAGTAACCATGAAGCACTAACAAGGAACCAATGATGACTTTTTCACTTTACTTTACATTAAGTAGATTTTTGGCTTGTCGTTATGGATCCATGAATAATATCAGAAAAAAAACAAGGAAAGGGGACTGTGTATGACTGAACACCTTGTTCAAGGTGGTAGATAGGGCAAATAATAATAATATTATGTATGACAGAAAGCAGAACAATTTCAGCTTGGCATATGCATGAAATGTAATACATTAAAGTACTGTTGAGTACCTACAGAGCAATAGAATTCACAAAATAATAATCCTAACATATTAAGCAAACACTGCTCAGCAGCCTGATGTGTGTTCTTACCATGTGCTGTCACTCCCAGAGTATGACATCTAAGTTACTTGTGTAATGCTGTCATTAAAAAAAAAAAAAAAAAGTAAAAACAACTTTTAATATATTTCCATTTTCTCTAGATCACTGTTGCCTCAAATATTCCCGTTGGGAGAACAGTATACAGTACACATCATGGTGCCATGAGAAGTTTGTTAAGTATTGGCTGTGCTCGAGAACTGCAATGGAGTGAAGAATAAAGGATACGCTAAAAGGCTCGAGGGCAAACGTGCCGATGATGCCTCCGCTTTCGGTTTGTGTGTTGGTTTATCGGCAGCTAGTGTTGGTATGAAGGAGAGGGAAGGTAGGGCACTGTCTCTCTAGTTAGAGATTCTGATCTTATTCTGCTCCAGAGACTGTACCTGTAAAGCACTGAAGCTGATCAGAGATTGCAGAACACTGATCAGAATTTCCAGATGTCCTTGATAATGCCCTTCACCTTCATAATCAAGCTCTGAAATGATAATGTATCGATCAGAATGCTTCCCAGCAGTATGGCACGCAGAGGATTATTGATAAGCAGCTCTGAAATCTCCAGGTGCCGGGGCAGGGGAGGCGATGACAACAGGAACGCAAAGCTGCCCTGATAACCTTTGCCTGGGAAACTTGGGCTGCACGCGATGCGCTTATGGAAGTGTTTGCGCTTTTGTCTGGGAAGAGATTTCCACCTAGTTTGTGGAGAATTATTGCTACTATTATTATACTGATAGTACTGATGCAATACCGATACAACGAGTAGCTGCACCGCCGTGTGCCGGCCCACGGGTGCCGCTCGCCCTCGGCCCGAGGCGCGGCCCGTTCAGCACCGCGGCCAGCGACGGCAGGCGCGGGGCGGTACGCGGACACGGCGGTGCGCGGTGCGGTGCGCGGTGCGGTGCGTGGGGCGGTGCGCGGACGCGGCGGTGCGCGGGGAGGTGCGCGAGGTGGCGCGCAGGGAGGTGCGCGGTGCGGTGCGCGGACACGGAGGTGCATGGGGCGGTGCACAGGGAGGTGCGTGGTGCGGTGCATGGACACAGAGGTGCACGGGGCGGTGCCAGGGGCTGCGCGGGGTGGTGCGCAGGGAGGTGCGTGGGGCGGTGTGCGGACATGGAGGTGCGCAGTGCAGTGCGTGGACACGGTGACACATGGACACAGCGGAGTGTGGAGCGTCTTCCCGCGGGCCTAGGGGTGGTGGGTCCCATTCTGCACCCCCAGTGCTCTGAGCAGCCCTGGCTGACAGTGCCGTGAGCAGGCTGCAGGGCCAGAGCTCCTGTGTGCTCCTGTGGGTGCGGAAGAGGGCACTGAACTGCTGTGATCCGAGGGGCAAAAACTGGAAAAGCTCCAAAACAACAGAATAATTAGCTGTGTATAAATCCTGAGGTTTCCAGCTAAAATCAGAAAACCTTTTGTTACAGGCAAATTCAAGAGAATTACATCTTGGTTTGTTTTAATATCCAAGCATTTTATAAGAAGACATGGAAATTGTTTCCCTTTCCAACAGTGTTGGCACATTGCCCTGTTTATTCTCCCATCGGTTTTTTTTGTACTTCTTAGAGGTATATCAAAGTTTATGTAGTATGTGTAACTTGGAGGAGATGGAAAAGACATTGGCAATATTAATTGTTTCATAAATAGCATCAGATAGGATATGCTTTTTATATCCTTGGTTTAAACCTTGTTATTGAAAAACCAATACGCTGCCATTTGTTTATACTTTTCTTGGCATATAAGGCAGATATGTTAGAGGGAATGAAGCTAATAAAAAGCTATGGGCAGCATTTTCCACACTCAACTTTTAGGCATGGCCTCTTTTTCAAAAGAAAATAACATTTTTTGAACATTATAACCATTCTATCTGTCTGTAAAAATGTATGAAGAACCAGAAACTGCAAAGGACTAAATAGAAAGGACCCTTTTCTTTTAGGTGAGCACTACTTCACACAAGCAATTCCACCAGCTCCATAGACCTAGGTCCGCGAGTAACTGCTGATGCAGAGGGATGAAGGGCTCCACCAGCCAACCCAGCTCAGCATGAAAAACACCTCCTTCCCGCAGTGGTCTCACCTGGAGCCAAGAAGCTGGTTGCAGAGCAAGGGGTCCTGAGTGCAGAAAGAGGAGCTGCAACCTCTCCCAAAGGCAGCGCGTGTGATAGTTTCAGATCAAGGAAATTGTCCAAATTTTTCTCTGCAAATTAATTACTGGAGATCTTGCAAAAGTTTTTCATCCAAGCAATGGTAAAAGAAAATCTTGAGAAATTGGTTTGCATTGCAAGCATTTTACTCCTTGCAGTCCTTTTATTCCTTTTATTCAGCATTGTAGTTCCTGCAGGAAGGAACAAGGAGGTAGGTTATGGCGGGTTTAGCTCTGCTTTCATTTTTAAAAGTTTTTTTATCATGTTTTACGCGGTGTCACATGCAAAAGAAATACAATACCTGCACATCTTTTAAACAAGAGTTTCAATGCCATCGTGTTCTGCTAAATTAATGTTATAGTGCTAGGAAGATATATAGCATAGCAAAAACTGAGGACTGGACTATAGAAACTCAAGTGAAGAAAGAAGAAAGAAAATGAAATCTTACCACTCAATATTCCTGGAAATTTCATAGAAATTTGTGAAAATATGCTATGCATATTTTTTCATAGCATGAAACGGCTCCACTGCAGTCTTGAGTCACTGCTGCACAACACTGAGACCAACAGTAATCCTTAAAGCACTTGCCATAGGTGCTCCCTGGGTTTTACCTTGACCTATGCACAAGGAATGTGAAGCCTGACACCCTGGTTTTCAAAGCAGCTCTACATGGATCATCTTCTACAACTTCAGGAATGTTCTGTGCAGATACAAAGGTCTGGTCCTGTGGTAAAGGCATAAAATTAATTACCAGAGGGAACACCAAGGCATGGTCCTTTCTCTATTTCATTTTAGCTCCAGAGTGGAGGAGGCTTTTGCTCAGCAGCTGTATCTATTCCATACCTATTTGTTGCTCGGACTACAGTAAATCAGGAGTATCTGACTGCTTCAGCACCTCTCAAGCCCAGGTGTTTTTTAAGGACGTGCTGCAGAAAAGCAGAAACCAGCTGAAGAACAGAGAGGAAGAAAAGCTGTAGCAGGGGCACTGGCACGATACATCAAAGCCAAGCAGAGCCCAGATTTTTTATTTGCCTCCCAGGCAGCACAGCCAGGGAGAGTCTCTGCACACCCAGACTTCAGAGGTACCTAGTGCAGACAGACAGTCACTCGCATGCATGGAGAAAGCAGAAAGAATAAACGCTGGCTGGAAGGTGCTTTCACTCGTTGCCCAGTGCTTATTGCAGTTTAGCCTTACGATGCATGTAGTAGTTGTACTTGGGACCAGATGAAGAAGACCACATTGGTTTCAGGGGCTGGAGTAGATGTCCTCCACCTGGTGTCTTCCAGTGACCAGCAGGAGTGGATCAGTCAGAGGGAAGAGCGTTTGGGCCACCCAAGAAATAGTACATTTTACAGAGCCATGCTTCACTGCAATTTCAGTCCCAGAAGTGCTGCAAGAAGTGATGCTCGGAGCACGGCCTTTTCCAGTTGCTCTGGAAGGCCTCAACAGAGATCAAGGGAGAATTTTTCTTCATCAGTGCAAAAGCAAATGTGATAACTAGCAGCCTCCGTGTAAAAGTATTTATCTTAGTCATGTTAATCTCACCATTAGACTCTGATTTGTTGGAGAACAAAGTGCACGCCATCCGTGGTGGCAAGGCTGACACGGCAATATGCTTTTGCCACTCGCATCTGTTGAGATAATCTGAAACACCAGAACCAAATCCCATTTCCAGCAATGCACATGCTCACCTTTCTCCTCAACCTGCCAATTCTAATGACTCGCAATTAAATAAAGGCCTTCCTCGTGCTCCGGGTCTCCCTGCCCATCCTCCCTCCGAGGCTACGGCTTTAACTTTGCCCTATCACATTCTCACAGCAGCAGACTGTTATGGCAGGAGGCAGGATTATGACTCATCATGTACTGTGGGAAGTAATGATGATCCAAAAAGCAAACGGAGGTGGGCAGTGAAGGAGAAATCACTTATGCAAATAGAAATATTTTCAATAATGATCAACAGCATGAGAAAGAATATAGGAAAAATTACATTAGGCAGAGGAGCTTCATTTTTAAAATGTTCCCTAAGTGCTAGAAATCTTCCCATCTTCATTTTTCCCTTTAAACTCTGTCATTTGTACAGCCTATTAACCTTTAACTTTATGACTATCCTAACGTGAAATACTGGCAGCATTTAAGTCTGAGAATACTAGAGACCTACCTTCCTGGTTGGCAACAGAGGTGAAGCACTTTCTTTTAAATCAGTCATTTTTAATATCAGTCATATACACACAGCATCAGAGACACTATTTTTAGATTCACGTGCTGGTGTTACTTATAATAAATGCTCTACAGACTCCAGTTGTCTTTCCTCAGAGGTCTTAAAGTTCCCCTCTTGTCTGTCCTCTCCCAGTTCATCACCCTAATTGTAGTCTTAAATTCTGCTCAAAAGTAAAAGAGCAAGTCAAATCAAATCACTTCCTTCAAACTCCTTCTTTCCTGTTTTTACAAACACAATGTAAAATTAATTATTTGTGTTTACAAGAGCAGCTGGGGAGTTGAGCCGAGGCTGGGACTTCATCGTCTGAAGCACTAAACCACTGTTACTCCGGTCGTTTCTGCCCTGGAGACCTGGCAGTCTGGATGGGGCAGGGAAAGGAAAGGTGATTAAGTGACTTCCAAAAGGTGGTAAAGACGAAGTGGCTCATCTGGATGGTGTGTGCTGGGGCCGTATCGATTACACCTGCGGCAGGGGATGTAAGCGGTTTAACGTGGAGCTTGTGTGGTTTTAATTGTTACCATTATTTCAAACCATAAGAGTGACAAGGGCTGCTCAGACCTGAGGACAGGAATTTCTGTTTATATCTAAATCTCAGCAATTAAATAGCAGCTGGGGACGACAGGGGATGATCCACTGGGAAGCTCCTGGATGGCTGCCCCTCTGCCAGCGAGCGCCTTCCTCCAGGGCTGGACATGGTCCTACTGTAGGGCACTGCCATGGCCCCTAAAAGAGGTGTGGGTTGGAAAGAACAGCTGAAGCCGCTACACTGACGGCTGAGAATACGTTGCCTCAGAGCCGAACTGCCAGAATTCATTTACACAAAGTCCTCCCTTTTTCCCTTACTCTTTCAGACTCGGCAAACCTTTAAAAAGATCAGTGGGGAGTCCTGAAACAACACTTAGAAGCGAGTTTGCCAGGCAAGAGCCTGTGACTCTCTCCTTAATCAGAAAATACCCAGCCCCAAGGAGAGAGATGGGGCTCGTGGTGGCCCCCGCTGCCCAGCCCAGCCCCCACAGCCGCATGTATGTCCCTCTCTGTCAGCTCCTATGTACAGAGCTCCCTTCTTGAGTGAAGGACGTGGGCAAGGGACTCGGAGCAGTGCTAGTGCCGGCGTATTTCAGCTGTGCCAAAGGTTTGGACCTGGAGGTTTCAGTTTCACTCTGATGCAAAACTCTTTCTTGAGCTTTCAGTTCTAAGAAGAGACAGCTAGAAAAAGCAGATCTATTAGGGGGTCTTCTGCTCTCAGGACTGTTCTCCTAAGCCTGAAAAAGGTATGGCTTCTCCCCCTCTCACACCGAAACTGCAGGCTTGCTTTTGTGGGAGTGATCAACCACCAGCCCAGGCTCAGCAGGGGTTTTGGCAGGCTTTTTGGCTGTGGATCAGATTCAGCCGAGGAAAATAAATACGTGGGACAGTTAAGGATTTGCACAAGACTCAGTCAAAGGAGGAAATGCAGAGTTAAGCTTGCTCTTGCATCCCGCATGTACCCTGTAGCCTGTCCTTCCTACTTACATGAATGGACTTACAAGGTGGTAGAGGAAGCAGACAGCATTTATGTTGGTGTCTACAGATATGTCTAGATTTTGCAACAGACTCCGTCCAAGTCATCCACGAGATGGAGTCCAGCACGCCGCACCGGCAGGCTGCATGGCGCAGGGCTTTCCCTGGGTGATGGCTCAGGTACTTGCAGGGACAGCTGGCACGTGCAACCGTGCTCTGCACAGCCAGCATGCCCACGTGTGGCTCTGTTCGCAGGACCTGCGCCACCTCCTGCTCTCACACGGCCTGAGGAAGGTCCCCAACACTTCAGTGGGATTTAGCCATCTCATCATGGAGCTGCTTTTCTAAACTCCAGCTGGGTTTAGAAACATGTTTAATTTAGGCGCGCTCTTGGGCCCTATTGATTTTAATGTAACAATTATATGTTTAAAACATAGCATGTGTTTAATTGCTCTGGTGTATAGCGTTAAGCAGACTGATGCGGGTGCTTACATGCCTTGCTGACCCAGCGCGTGGGAAAGCAGTGCTGCATCAGCCCCACAGCAGGAGAATCAAGGGGACAGCATTTGTCCCAGACCTGAAATCAGATGATCCCAAATTCTTGTTTTCATTTTGGAAGTAGATATAGATTCCTAAAAGGAAGTGAAGTATGAATTAATTTGGAAGGGAAACTATGTAAAGCCTCTTGTTCATTTAGCTCCTATTCTCCGTTATTTCATTTTTGGCATTTACCTAAAGTTTTCATCTTTCCAAGTCTTGTTTTACGGTTAGTATAAGGCCAGCCTGAAAGATAATATATTGTGACTGTTATATTATTTATTTCAAAGCCAAGTTATTGATTATTGCACGCTGAAAATGACAAATGGCATCTGAGAAAGGCACGGTCAGCGAGTTCTATTAAAGAAATGATAGTATTGCTCATGGATTGTTAAAAGGTTCAGTTTAGGTACTTTATAGGTTTATATCCATCACTATTTAATGACCAAATGATGAAAAATACGAGTCACGGGAACAATTTCTTTCTGTTGCAGTTTTACGTTTAAGCAGTTAGCAAAATAAGAGAATTTTTTGTGCTAAGGGTTTATGCACCCAGACCTTGTAGCACATAATCTACTTGATTATTTTAAAGGTGATGATTTAATACAGGTAACTTTTGAGCACCTGGAGCACGCTGGAGTGGATTGAATCCTTCCTCTGCAGTGCTGGTACATACATGGTGGTGGTGGGACGCAGGCAGGCAGGCAGGCAGGGTGTGTGTGGGTGTATTGCATTACACACCCCACCAAAGCATCCCACATGGTGCCAGGCACCTGGAGGAGCCCCACTGACCCTGCAGAGCTGCACGTCCTGGCCCAGTCCTGTGCCAAAGCACAGGGAAATGCTCATTTCCCCTGCGAGCCACTGACAGCGTGTTCCCACCAGGCAGGGCACAGTAGTGCAGGGTCTGGGTCACCCTGGAAAAGCAAATAGACATGAGTGAGTAGGAACCTGTCCCAGGGCAGTCCTGGTGTCCCTGGTTCCCTTTTCTGAAGGAACCAGAGCAGGATTTGGCCTATTTTCCCCACATTTAACCCCACAAGCTACAGCTGGAAGCTCAGCAAGCTTTTTTTTTTTTTTTTTTTGTCACAGGTATGAAAGGCTCTCTTTTCACTCTTATTCTCTTAGAGCCATCTGTTCGAAACACTTTCAAAATGACGGCAATTAGAGATAAGAGCTAATAATGCTCCAACCTGCACGCTGAGAAATGCCATTTAATCACTATTGGCTTGACTGGCAAATAAGGAGCAGCATCCGACTGGACAAGGGCGATAAAGCTCCCATGCCGGCTCAAATGAAGAGCCCAGCTGCAGTGTTTGCCACCGTGAATTGTAGCTGCAAGACCTGGAATCTGGCCTAAAGAGCTGATATAAATCCAGCAAAATAAATCTTTCGCTACTGCCTGTGGTTTCACGCTGCCTTAACTCAACTCTTTTACCTAATCTCTGACCTTCCTTTGTAATTTTTCATATTTCCCAGGTAAAACTCAGGGTGCTCATTAGTGGGAGGCTGAGCCAAGAGCACTGGGGAGTTCATGCTTCCTCCTAAGGGAGATAAACTGGGCTGTGCTGGGGCATGCTGGTGGGAAACCTTTGGCAAGCCTGGTGATGATCTGCACTTAATTTCACAGCGGCAGAAGCATCACCCTATTTTCTTCTCATGTATCCTGTGACAAAAATGAATGCTGTGAAATCACACCCAGAAAGCAGGAGCAGGGTGGAAGGTGCTCTCCCACCGCCAACTGCAGGAAAGGTTCCTGGCCCCAGAACAGCTGCAGTGCCGGATTCGTGCAAGCGGCCATGCTCCCTGGCAGATGCA